>NC_052326.1:48484021-48519021 GCF_016432855.1 Salvelinus namaycush | reverse complement strand
CATCTAAGAGCAGTGCATTCCTGTGGCTGTCGACACACACCATTCAACGTGTTGCTGGAGCCAGGGGGAACACAAATTTACTTTTCCACCTCAGTGCCGAGAAAAACACAGACTCTAGAGTAACTAAACAATGTGGGCAGTCCTTCTGTGCTAACAGTTCTTTAGGGAGAGCCAGTCCTCACCTAGCTATCTACGAAGGGGTCTTTAATCTCAAGGCAAATAGCTCCCAGTGTTGTCTTAAGAGCTCAGGCACAACTCAGGCCTGCCGAATGGGTCCTTGGAGAGTAGCAACGAAAAAGCTTGAGTCAGTCCGTTTGAAGTCTACCACTTGATGGGCAGTAATTTACTGATTCCTTTCCCCTTTGTCCTCATTCAGGCATAATAGAGGCTGTCTGCTACAATGGTACAGCCTAAATCTTTTTCAACTGTTGACAGAAGGTCTATAGTTGAGTTGAACTCTGAAGCACATCCTATCCATTGGACCGAAACATTTTTTTTTCTCTCTCTCTCTCTCTCTCTCTCTCTCTCTCTCTCTCTCTCTCTCTCTCTCTCTCTCTCTCTCTCTCTCTCTCTCTCTCTCTCTCACTCTCTCTCTCTCTCTCTCTCTCTCTCTCTCTCTCTCTCTCTCTCTCTCCCTCTCTGTAACCTATATCTCTAAATAGATCTCTAACGATATATCTCTAACTATATATCTCTAACTATATCTCTACCTATATCTCTATCTATAAAACCGGGGCGGCAGGTAGAATAGTGGTTAGAGCGTTGGACTAATAACCGTAAGGTTGCAAGATCGAATCCCTGCGCTGACAAGGTACAAATCTGTCGTTCTGCCCCTGAACAAGGCAGTTAACCCACTGTTCCTAGGCTGTCATTGTAAATATAATAAAAAAATATATATCTCTAACTAGCTAGATCTCTAACTATAGAAATTTAACATATGAGGTATTTCACAAATTTCCGTTTCCAAATTCTAGGGTGTATTCACTGACAGTTCTTCATTATGTCAATCTGAAGTCTATCATTCTGTTTAACAACTAGCACACCCAACCTCTCCACCGCTGCTCAATGTTGTTACCCAGTCAGTCTGTGGCCAAAAGCTCAACACTGAGACAAAGGACTGAAGGTGGTGGTGATGGAGGTGATGTTGGCAAGGGGGGGGTCTCATTGCGAGAGATCAGCTGAGAGATCAGGTTGTGTAAACATTCAGGTTAATGAAGCTCAGTGCGCCTAATCCTCCCCTCGTCCCCCATAATCCCCCTGGAGGACCCAGCCCTGTCAATCAGACTTCCTCCTGGGGAAGGCCCAGTGGACGGGAGTGTGGGGGGTGGGCGGAGGTTGGGAGGTTGAGGGGGAGAGGGGGGGATCAAGGGGGTATTTTCAGCGAGGGCTCCAAACCATATGAAAGGAGAAGGGGTAGTGGTAGAAGTCCTTGGTCTGGAGTCTAAGGAAGGAATTGGGGGTAATGAACAACACATGAATGTGAGGACGGGGTTTTGGGGTTTTCCGGGCGAAAGCTCGGTAAACACTGACATTACAGAGCACGCCTGGAATATCAGATGGGACACATACGGGTAAAAGTTATGTTTTCATGCCTGGAATAACTGTGTGAGGCCCGTTACACTGGAAAATTACATAACAATTAACATGAAATATTATATTAGTACAATAAATCTAACTTAATAACATAGTATTATTATTTGACGACTAACTTTAATTCCAACATTGATGAACTGCTCCTGGGAGTGGTCGATAGAAAAACATTCACACCGTAAATAGTTTGACTCTTTTCACCAGCTGTTAGCTGTTCTTCGTGAGGGAACAGCTAGGGAACGCTAAGTAGATGGCTTTGAATATATCAAGTGCCCCAGCAACTTTCAAATACAGCAGAATTGGTTGTGAGATTTGCTCTTGGGCTCATTAGTAGTGTGTAAGTGACCACCGCCCTGCCAGTCACCCTGCAGATGAACAGGAGTACACCTCATCTTCTCCCTGAAGTGTTTACAAATCAGTCATCTACTTAAACTTTAAAGGATCGTTGAGAGTACACTGTGGTTAAGCTGTGGGCTAAATGGAAACCCAGTGAGATTGTAGCCTTGACTTCCTCCCCAACCAACTCCTTCCACAACAACAAGAACAGTCCCCCTCAGGGCCAGCTGAGGAAACCATTCTACTCCAATGTTGCTATATCAATTGCGTCTCGAAGTCGGAGTGGTCTCTGTTTGTAGTGGATCACAAAACACATACACTGCTCCCTTGTCATGATGTTCTACCCAGGATACACTGCTCCCTTGTCATGATGTTCTACCCAGGATACACTGCTCCCTTGTCATGGTGTTCTACCCAGGATGCACTGCTCCCTTGTCATGATGTTCTACCCAGGATACACTGCTCCCTTGTCATGATGTTCTACCCAGGATGCACTGCTCCCTTGTCATGGTGTTCTACCCAGGATACACTGCTCCCTTGTCATGATGTTCTACCCAGGATACACTGCTCCCTTGTCATGATGTTCTACCCAGGATGCACTGCTCCCTTGTCATGATGTTCTACCCAGCATACACTGCTCCCTTGTCATGATGTTCTACCCAGGATACACTGCTCCCTTGTCATGATGTTCTACCCAGCATACACTGCTCCCTTGTCATGATGTTCTACCCAGGATACACTGCTCCCTTGTCATGATGTTCTACCCAGGATACACTGCTCCCTTGTCATGGTGCCCTAAACAGGATACACTGCTCCCTTGTCATGATGTTCTACCCAGGATACACTGCTCCCTTGTCATGGTGCCCTAAACAGGATACACTGCTCCCTTGTCATGATGTTCTACCCAGGATACACTGCTCCCTTGTCATGGTGCCCTAAACAGGATACACTGCTCCCTTGTCATGATGTTCTACCCAGGATACACTGCTCCCTTGTCATGATGTTCTACCCAGGATACACTGCTCCCTTGTCATGGTGTCCTACCCAGGATACACTGCTCCCTTGTCATGATGTTTTACCCTGGAAAAACGTGGCTAATACAGTTACACATTTTATAGCTTTGTAACCCTAGTAACGTATTCATGCTACCAGAAATGAGAGTTACGGTTGTAATTCATCAGAGAGAACTAGTAAGTAGGTACACACAGCTCTACTAGACTGGGCCATTATTTGAAGCAGGGGAAATAAGGGCCATTTTCCAAGCCATCGATGGCATGACTAATTCTACCGGGATAGGTTTACTGAACATATCTGTCCTCTTCTCCTCTGTTCTCACACTTCTCCCTTTTCTGTCACCTCTCCATTTTACCCCCCTTTTTTCCTCTCTCCCTCACGCCTTTGCACGTCAAAAGTTGAGCTGGTGTTTTATTATAGCTTGGTTATTGTGATGATGGTGATTTATGTTAGCTTCCCCAACTCTTTTTATTTCTGTTCCCTTTGACACTATAAATCACAGGATACAGTGAGCTTGGCTTCTTGCCACTCATGCCACAGACACACCTCAGGGGAATTAGAGTGACGGGTAATACAGGCAAATTGAAAAATACCTTACAATTTATCTCAGTGTCTATTCAAGGCCATATTGGTAGACTTAGTGACAATGGCTGATGTTTCTTGTTCTTTTCTTTCCCTGTACTATTTCTCTACAAAAAAAATGAATCTGCAACTTTTTATTGCCTCCTTATTTCTTGGCAGAGGGATATTGGCCCCAGTATTTCTCCATTGACATATGTGGGGGGGGGGGGGGGGGGGGTAAAATGAGCCCTCAACGCCACAGAGACCCATACGAGAGAGAGAGCCAGAGGGGTTTTTCCCTAGTATCCTGGACATCTTGACATCAGGGTTAAGCAACCCATTCGTTTTCTCTACCCACACGTGTACAGATGCTGAAGCGTTCAGGATTGTTCAGAGCCCCAGTGGCTACTGCTGGCACAGAGCCAACGTCAACAGGGCAGAGCCTGTGTCCACGTGTGGCACCATAGAGGGATGGGGCAGGGACGGTATGATATCCCAGGCTCCCCCTCTGTGGTGGATACCGGGGAGAAGGGAGCAGGGGTGTCTGGGATGCTGCAAGCCCTTCATTTGCCGAATTATCTCGCCAGGGGCCTTTAATTATGAGCTCTGCCGGTTATTTTTTTTTATTAACGGCCTGTATTTTCATCCCCAATGCCAATGTTCATTGCCCACAGCTGTTTCTCCTCAGACCCAACGTTTTCTTAACTTAAGAGGTGCTTTGCAAAATGTCCTCCTGATATTTTTCTTCGGCAATCCCCCTCCTCGCTGTCTATCTTCACTTTTCTTTGGTTTGCTTATTTTTCTTCTTACAATTACGCCAAGTCTAACAATCTCATCTCGCTGCTGGAGAGACAGGAGAGTACTAGCTCTATAATGTCGTAATCATTAACGAATATCAAAGAGTGAATGTCAAGTCTCAGTCCAAAGTGATGGAATATATACACTACCGTTCAAAAGTTTGGGGTCACTTAGAAATGTCCTTGTTTTTTAAAGAAAAACAAATTAGTTGTTCATTAAAATAACATAAAAACAATCAGAAATGCAGTGTAGACATTGTTAATGTTGTAAATGACTATTGTAGCTGGAAATGGCTGATTTGTAATGGAATATCTACATAGGTATACAGAGGCCCATTATCAGCAACCATCACTCCTGTGTTCCAATGGCACATTGTGTTAGCTAATCAATCAAGTTTATTTTATATAGCCCTTCGTACATCAGCTAATATCTCGAAGTGCTGTACAAAAACCCAGCCTAAAACCCCAAACAGCAAGCAATGCAGGTGTAGAAGCACGGCGGCTAGGAAAAACTCCCTAGAAAGGCCAAAACCTAGGAAGAAACCTAGAGAGGAACCAGGCTATGAGGGGTGGCCAGTCCTCTTCTGGCTGTGCCGGGTGGAGATTATAACAGAACATGGCCAAGATGTTCAAAATGTTCATAAATGACCAGCATGGTCAAATAATAATCAGGAATAAATGTCAGTTGGCTTTTCATAGCCGATCATTAAGAGTTGAAAACAGCAGGTCTGGGACAGGTAGCACGTCCGGTGGACAGGTCAGGGTTCCATAAACTAATCCAGTTTATCATTTTAAAAGGCTAATTGATCATTATAAAACCCTTTTTGCAATTATGTTAGCGCAGCTGAAAACTGTTGTACTGATTAAAGAAGCAATAAAACTGGCCTTCTTTAGACTAGTTTAGTATCTGAAGCATCAGCATTTTGTGGGTTCGATTACAGGCTCATAATGGCCAGAAACAAAGACCTTTCTTCTGAAACTCGTCAGTCTATTTTTGTTCTGAGAAATGAAGGTTATTCCATGCAAGAAATTGCCAAGAAACTGAAGATCTCGTACAACGCTGTGTACTACTCCATTCACAGAACAGCGCAAACTGGCTCTAACCAGAATAGAAAGAGGAGTGGGAGGCCCCGGTGCACAACTGAGCAAGAGGACAAGTACATTAGAGTGTCTAGTTTGAGAAACAGACAACTTACAAGTCCTCAACTGGCAGCTTCATTAAATAGTACCCCCAAAACACCAGTCTCAACGTCAACAGTGAAGAGGCGACTCCGGGATGCTGGCCTTCTAGGCAGAGTTGCAAAGAAAAAGCCATGTCTCAGACTGGCCAATAAATAGAAAAGATGGGCAAAAGAACACAGATGGGCAAAAGAACACTGACACTGGACAGAGGAACTATGCCTAGAAGGCTCACATTCCAAATGTGTGCCTTGAATTCGAAATAAATCCCTTACAGTGTCACCAGCAAAGCACCCACACACCATCACACCTCCTCCTCCATGCTTCACGGTGGGAACCACACATGCGGCGATCATTGATTAATCTATTCTGCATCTCACTCAGACACGGCGGTTGGAACCAAAATCTAAAATTTGGACTCAACAGACATAAGGACAGATTTCCACCAGTCTAATGTCCATTGCTCGGGTTTCTTGGCCCAAGCAAGTCTCTTCTTCTTATTGGTGTCCTTTAGTAGTGGTTTCTTTGCAGCAATTTGACCATGAAGGCCTGATTCACGCAGTCTCTTCTGAACAGTTGATGTTGAGATGTGTCTGTTACTTGAACTCCGTGAAACATTTATTTGGGCAGCAATCTGAGATGCAGTTAATTGACGATTTCTGAGGCTGGTAACTCTAATGAACTTATCATCTGCAGCAGAGGTAACTCTGGGTTTTCCTTACTTTTGGCGGTCCTCATGAGAGCCAGTTTCATCATAGCGCTTGATGATTTTTGCGACTGCACTTGAAGAAACTTTCAAGGTTCTTGAAATTTTCCACATTGACTGAAAGTAAGTAAGGACGGACTGTCCTTTCTCTTTGCTTATTTGAGCTGTTCTTGCCATGATATAAGACTTGGTCTTTTACCAAGTAGGGCTATCTTCTGTACAGAAACGCTACTTTGTCACAACACAACTGATTGGCTGAAATGCATTAAAAAGGAAAGAAATTCCACAAACAAACTATTAACAATGCACACCTGTTAATTGAAATGCATTCCAGGTGACTACCTCATGAAGCTGGTTGAGAGAATACAAAGAATGTGCAAAGCTGTCATCAAGGCAAAGGGTGGCTACTTTAAAGAGTCTCAAATATACAATATATTTTGATTTGTTTAACACTTAGTTGGTTATTACATGATTCCATATGTGTTATTTCATAGTTTTGATGTCTTCACTATTATTCTACAATGTAGAAAATAGTAATAATGTTAACTGGCACTGTATATATATATATATATATATATATACAGGCACACAAAGTTGAATTCGGAGGTTTACATACACCGTAGCCAAATACAAACTCAGTTTTTCACAATTCCTGACATTTAATCCTAGTAAAAATTCCCTGTCTTAGGTCAGTTAGGATCACCACTTTATTTTAAGAATGTGAAATGTCAGAATAATAGTAGAGAGAATTATTTCTTTCATCACATTCCCAGTGGGTCAGAAGTTTACATACACTCAATTAGTGTTTGGTAGCATTGCTTTTAAATTGTTTAACTTGGGTCAAACATTTCGGGTAGCCTTCCACAAGCTTCCCGCAATAAGTTTGGTGAATTTTGGCCCATTCCTCATGACAGAGCTGCTGTAACTGAGTCAGGTTTGTAGGCCTCCTTGCTCGTACACGCTCTGCCTACACATTTTCTATATGATTGAGATCAGGGCTTTGTGATGGCCATTCCATTACCTTGACTTTGTTGTCCTTAAGGCATTTTGCCACAACTTTGGAAGTATGCTTGGGGTCATTGTCCATTTGGAAGACCCATTTGTGACCAAGCTTTAACATCATTCCTGCAGCAATGCACCCCCACAACATGATGCTGCCACCCCCGTGCTTCACGGTTGGGATGGTGTTCTTCGGCTTGCAAGCCTCCCCCTTTTTCCTCCAAACATAACGATGGTCATTATGGCCAAACAGTTCTATTTTTGTTTCATCAGACCAGAGGACATTTCTCCAAAAAATATGATCTTTGTCCCCATGTGCAGTTGCAATCCATAGTCTGGCTTTTTTATGGCGGTTTTGGAGCAGTGGCTTCTTCCTTGCTGAGCAGCCTTTCAGGTTATGTCAATATAGGACACGTTTTACTGTGGATATAGATACTTTTGTACCTGTTTCCTCCAGCATCTTCACAATGTCCTTTGCTGTTGTTCTGGTATTGATTTGCACTTTTCCCACCAAAGTACGTTCATCTCTAGGAGACAGAACGCGTCTCCTTCATGAGCGGTATGACGGCTGCGTGGTCCCATGGTGTTTATACTTGCGTACTATTGTTTGTACAGATGAACGTGGTACCGTCAGGCATTTGGATATTGTTCCCAAGGATGAACCAGACTTGTGGAGGTCTACACTTTTTTTCTGAGGTCTTGGCTGATTTATTTTGATTTTCCCATGATGTCAAGCAAAGAGGCACTGAGTTTGAAGGTAGGCCTTAAAACACATCCACAGGTACACCTCCAATTTACTCAAATGATATCAATTAGCCATGACATCATTTTCTGGATTTTTCCAAGCTGTTTTACTGTCAACTTAGTGTATGTAAACTTCTGACCCACTGGTATTGTGATACAGTGAATTATAAGTGAAATAATGTCTGTAAACAATTGTTGGAAAAATAACTTGTGTCATGCACAAAGTAGATGTCCTAACCGACTTGCCAAAACTATAGTTTGTTAACAAGAAATTTGTGGAGTGATTGAAAAACGAGTTTTAATGACTCCAACCTAAGTGTATGTAAATTTCCGACTTCAACTGTATATATATTTTTTTATATATATACTTTTGTATCAATCTTGATTCTGATTCTTTTATCAATGATCAGTATGACAGAAATATTTTGTAAAAAGGTAAACAATAAGATATCCAAAAACACTATCCATGCAGAAAGTCAGCACTTCATGCAAGTCATATCAGTGCCTTCACAGGTCAAGTGGTAATTCAATAAGTATTTTTAGAGAAAATCCATGTTTTCTCAGAGGGCACACATTGTCTCCTCTCTCTCCTCTCTCCTCTGGAGATGAAGTCAGTCTCTCCTTTCAACATTGTCTAGTAATCCACCACCAGATCTCTTAGGCAAGACACCAAGTGTAGTGGAGCTAATGACTCTAGAGTGAAAGTCCAATCAATAAGGCAGATCAGGTTTCCCAGCCTCAGATGGGGGCTGGACCAGCAGCAACAGCCTGTGTTTAAGGAGGCTTGAGGTGAGTGCTTTGATCCGGGTCAAAGGAAGTGATGACAGTTGACGGGGAGTGGGGGAATGGCCCCTCTAGATTCACTTCAAATGGACCGCTCTGGGAAAAAATCTCTGACATTGTCTCCAGACCATACCACAGTGAGTGTAGTATAGATGCGTCACTTTGCAAACTCTGCTCCAACTTCAAACCATGGCCTCCACTCGTAGCTCAATCTTCGGGCCAGAAGGAGTCGAAAACATGATTCACACATTGAGACGTTCAAAACTCTCAGACATTATCTCAATACGACAGCGTGTATAAGAGCAAGGCTATGCTGCTATCACTCTTATACAAATGCGAACCATATAGCGTACATTCGTAGCTCAACATTTGGGACTAGAAGGAGTAAAAACATGAATCAATCATTGAGACATTCAGACACATTTGGGGCAGTCGGCAGGGCTTTATGACTCCCAGAAGTCCCGTTAGCACAATCCAGGAATCTGAATAGGCTTTAGACTCTCTCGTCGGCGTTGTCATCGAACCCAGCTGCGTGGGCTCATATCTACACTAGTATTACTACAGCTCCAAATGTTCCAATATGTCAGATTCGCTTTGTGGTTATACTGTATACAGTACATGGAAGAGATTCCACACAGGCAGCATTTGGAATTGTATAGAGTATTTATTGTGTGGTGACGGCTGGGATTGGAAGAGGGGAGAAGGAGGAATAACAGCATGAATCAGAGAGATGAAAAGAAGATATAAGTATGAAAGAAATGAGGACAACACAACTCAATGGCAGTTCAAGACTGTTGGGAACTACCAACTATAATATGACACAGCTATATATATTTTTTTACAATCGACTAAACGTGATGCAGCTGTGTGAAACTAACACAGATAAATCAGCTAGCTAGTTCAACACAGGGAGCAATGACAGATTGAACCATTCAAGGCAGACATGTGTAGCTGCCAATCAAAGCCAACTTGAAGACTTGAAGACAACAAGGGATGTGTCACAAATGGCACCCTAGATCCCTATGAGCCCTGGTTAAAAGTAGTGCACTATATAGGGAATATGGTGCCATTTGGGACGCAATCACGGTAAGCCTAGACGGCAAGGGGGAGGGACGTAATGGACACAGTCCAATATGTCTGCTCTGTAATTGTTTTTTTTTTAAACACTCATTGTCCGTCAATGGATCCTGGCCCCTGGCGATTAGCCTAGCATCGGTACCCGTCCCCTATGGTTTATTAGCCTAATAGAAAGGCTCTTAAAACCCTTTTTACTTGTCAGATAATTAAATTAGCCTGATCGGAGGGAGCTGAATTATTGATAGGCTCCTGGTATCCTTGGGGGCTTTGGGGAACTTCAATAATGGATAGAGTCCATCTGGTTAAAGGAGGAGGGTCCACCATACCAGGCTGGTCTCATAGACTAGAGGTAAAATAGTTAACGAAAATCCGGGACACTGAAATTAGTATATGTTACGTTTGGTATGGTTACATAAAACAGAAGGTTAATTAAGGCAAAAACAAAAGGAGGGTGTTTGGTCCAGGTGGATGGGTAACTGACCAAAGGTAGCATCTAGCAAACCAAAGGTAGTTTGTTCGAATCTCATCACGGACAACTTTAGCATTTTAGCTAGTTAGCAACTTTGCAACTTCTTACTACTTTTTAGTTACTTTGCAACTACTTAGCATGTTAGCTAACCTTCCCCTAACCCTAACCATAACCTTAACCATTTAACCTAACTCCTAACCCTAACCTTAACTTTATCCCTAACCATAACCCATAACGTAACATATTATAAGAATATAAATTCGTAACATATCATAAGAATTGTTATTCGTAAACATTCATAAAAATTGTAATTTGTAACATGTCATACAAAATGGATGACAGATATTCACACATTAATACATATCATGGCAAACGTAACATATCATTCTAATTTGAGTGTCCCGGATTTGTTTTTACTATGTTACGTCTACCCCTGAGTCCAGGTTGACCATACTGTAGGATCAACCACCACCTACTATTATTCTCAAATAGTGGGGGTCTACATTGGTTTAACGTTAACACACCTCTCACAGTGAAATGGTATTTAGTGGTTTTATGAAGCTAGCCACATTATTTATTTCCAGTATCCACCCACCCACCCGTCCTTCCTTCCTTCCTTCCTTCCTTCCTTCCTTCCTTCCTTCCTTCCTTCCTTCCTTCCTTCCTTCCTTCCTTCCTTCCATCCATCCATCCATCCATCCATCCATCCATCCATCCATCCATCCATCCATCCATCCATCCATCCATCCATCCATCCATCCATCCATCCATCCATCCATCCATCTATCATCCATGAACCCATTGATCCATCCATCCTGTTAGGTACATCTATTGTACCTCAACAAGATGAATTCATCATCAATAGCATCAATAAGTAACTCCTTGTCACTCCTTTAAGTTAGTGCTTCAGTTGTACTGTCCTGCTCTACTCTCAGTAAAGTTGTCTTTTTAACAACTCGGGTCTGGCCTACAGCAACAGTAATCACTGGGTAATGCAGTAAGTCCCACAATCTTGTTCTAATTAGCTGTGGTTTTGCAGTGTACCTGTGTCTGCCAGTCGTTCACAGACGTGGTCATAAACACGTTCGCTGTACAACAGCCCACAAGACAGGGATGGAACCAATAAGGCCTGTGACTGCTGTGAGACTCCGACGTGTGGGTGAGGGTTTAGGGTTAGGGAACCAATAAGGCCTGTGACTGCTGTGAGACTCCGACGTGTGGGTGAGGGTTTAGGGTTAGGGAACCAATAAGGCCGGCAACTGCTACGAGGTTCCGGCATGTGAACACTAAGGAAGGTCAGTGCAAAACAAAGGAGGGTGTGAGACAGCAGAGAGGGTGAGAGAAGGAGAGAGAGTGAAAAGTGCAATGTAATGATAAAAATATTATTTGCCGTTTTGTTTTGGCTTTTATACCATACCATGTGGCTTCTCAGTCAGGTTGAGACTGGCCTAGTACTATTTCTTTAATGTCTTATTATTCTCATTAATATTGTTGTTGTAGTTGTTATTAAAGGTGATCCCATTTTCACTACTACTAGTATTATTGATGCCTTATTGCTGTTGGTCCCACCATTGTTGTTATCAAATCAAATTTATTTATATAGCCCTTCTTACATCAGCTGATATCTCAAAGTGCTGTACAGAAACCCAGCCTAAAACCCCAAACAACAAGCAATGCAGGTGTAGAAGTACGGTGGCTAGGAAAAACTCCCTAGAAAAACTCCTCTCTAGGAAGAAACCTAGAGAGGAACCAGGCTATGAGGGGTGGCCAGTCCTCTTCTGGCTGTGCCGGGTGGCTATTATAACAGAACATGACCAAGATGTTCAAATGTTCATAAATGACCAGCATGGTCAAATAAAAATAATCACAGTAGTTGTCGAGGGTGCAGCAAGTCAGCACCTCAGGAGTAAATGTCAGTTGGCTTTTTATAGCCGATCATTGAGAGTATCTCTACCGCTCCTGCTGTCTCTAGAGAGTTGAAAACAGCAGGTCTGGGACAGGTAGCACGTCCGGTGAACAGGTCAGGGTTCCATAGCCGCAGGCAGAACAGTTGAAACTGGAGCAGCAGCACGGCCAGGTGGACTGGGGACAGCAAGGAGTCATCATGCCAGGTAGTCCTGAGGCATGGTCCTAGGGCTCAGGTCCTCCGAGAGAGAGAGAGAAAGAAAGAAAGAGAGAAAGAGAGAATTAGAGAGAACATACTTAAATTCACACAGGACACCGGATAAGACAGGAGAAATACACCAGATATAACAGATTGACCCAGACTGACCCTGTACTTTGATCATGTAAGTCATTTAGCTTGCCATGTCAATAAAGTATTTTTAATTGAATTGAGAGACAAGTGAGGGTGAGAGAGCGGGAGAGAGACAAGGGAGTGTAAGAGAGCTGGAGAGAGACATTCGAGGGTAAGAGAGTGGCAGAGAGACAAGCGAGGGTGAGAGAGTGGGAGAGAGACAAGCGAGGGTACTGGAAACTTGGGTTTTCATGAAAGGGACTCAGAGGAAAACGTTGACCATAGGGGATACACTTTAATTGAACCCTTTATTGTAGGGAGTTATGAGTATGACAAGGAAGTTGCTATAGGTATTCAAAGCAACTTTGTTGAATTTGTGGCTATGGAGCAACAGTGAGACTACAGTATCATGTGGGTTTTAGTTCGCCAAAATTATAAACCATCCAAAACCAAAGCATGAGTGATGACCGTTCAAGACCATTGGTCAGAATGGACAGTAATATGACTGCCTACGACATCTATCATGTCACGTCTGTGTCAACGCACAGACAGCAACACAATGCATTATGCAATGTCTTCACTCATTGACTATGACACTACAGCGAGTGAAAACACTATTTCAGGTGAGTCACTTTAAACAGCCTTGAATTTTTTTTGGTGTTACACATTTTCCTCTAAGTTCAAAAGTCTACTACGTCCTCTTTTCTTCTATACGTGGCAGGGCTCACATTGCTCGCTCTGAAAGGGGAGGAGATTTCTCACAGTTCAGAGTGACAAGACAATGATCACCAAGGTAAGGCAGTAAAATTGTAGAGCCTGGAGCAACTTGGCAAATGGGGGAGGAGATGAAGACATCGCTAAAAATCATTTCTCACCTCCGACACTCTCAAAGCTCTCCCGCCACCTCAGGTATTGAAGCGTTAATCCAAAGGTCACCTGGAGAATCCCTCCATGACCCCTTCCCTTTCTCTTCCAAGACAAAAAAACGAAAACAACCTATGGGAGTTTGGGTCCAGATTGACCCCGGGGCATGGGACTCTGAGACGTCAAACAGGGGGCTTCATTTTTATACCTGGCTCATTTTCTTACTTACCTCATTTCTATGTTCATTGGAGTCCTTTACTCTCAGACTCTCTCTCTCTCTCTCTCAGACTCTCTCTCTCTCAGACTCTCTCTCTCTCAGACTCTCTCTCTCTCGCTCTCTTTCTCTCTCTCTCTCTCTCTCTCTCTCAATTCAATTAAATTCAATTAAATTTGCTTTATTGGCATGACGTAACAATGTACATATTGCCAAAGCTTGTTTGGGATATTTACAATATAAAATAAAAAATGAGAATCAAAATTGTCAACCGGACAACAGTAACAACAATAACCAAGTGTCAAAATAAGCATACATTCAACAATAACAATAAACATACAGTAGAGTACATGTGCAGGTTGATTGGTTTGTCAGACACTGTCCCTCAACTTATGGCAGGCAGCAATGTAGTGCAATGTAGTCTCTCTCTCTCTCTCTCTCTCTCTCTCTCTCTCTCTCTCTCTCTCTCTCTCTCTCTCTCTCTCTATCTCTCTCTCTCTCTCTCTCTCTCTGCTATTGATTTGTAAGGGTCCATCTTAACTTGTGAGCATCGGGGGTTTAAGAAGTAAAAGTAATAAAGCCTCCAAGCAATGGTAATGCAGTCAAAGCAGATTGGTAAACCAATGACACCAAAACGTCATCCCCACCTCTGTCCAATATTCAATCAATAGGAAGATGTGCTGCATGCTGCATATTGACCAAAACCACTTCTGTGTTTTCCCATCCTCTCCAATGCCTCCTAAGTATAAATAATATATTAACAACTGCTACGGGTAAAAAGGAGATATAATATTGACGTAATCATTTTTTTTATCTTCAAAGACACATTTGTGGGAAATTCATGTACTGTATGTTATGAATATTTAGATATAATATATAATATAATATTTAAATATAATACTTATTGTGACATAGCGAAAACAAAAGGTGTGGTGCTCGTTTACCAGACTAATGACATTGACCTTGCCATTTGATGACACTGACCCAGATCAGTTGTCCAGAAGAAGTAGTAGGGTCAGTCAGTCAATCAGTGAGTCAGTGAGTCAATCAATCAATCAATCAGTCAGTCAGTGAGTCAGTCAGTGAGTCAATCAATCAATCAGTCAGTCAGTCAGTCAGTCAGTGAGTCAGTCAGTGAGTCAGTGAGTCAGTGAGTCAGTCAGTTAGCCAGTCAGTCAATCAGTCAGTCAGTGAGTGAGTCAGTCAGTGAGTCAATCAATCAGTCAGTGAGTCAGTCAGTCAGTCAGTCAGTGAGTCAGTCAGTGAGTCAGTCAGTGAGTCAGTGAGTCAGTGAGTCAGTCAGGGAGTCAGTCAGTAAGTCAGTCAGTGAGTCAGTCAGTGAGTCAGTCAGTCAGTCAGTCAGTCAGTGAGTCAGTCAGTGAGTCAGTGAGTCAGTGAGTCAGTCAGTCAGTCAGTCAGTCAGTGAGTCAGTCAGTTAGCCAGTCAGTCAATCAGTCAGTCAGTGAGTCAGTCAGTCAGTCAGTGAGTCAGTCAGTGAGTCAGTCAGTCAGTCAGTCAGTGAGTCAGTGAGTCAGTGAGTCAGTCAGTAAGTCAGTCAGTGAGTCAGTCAGTGAGTCAGTGAGTCAGTGAGTCAGTCAGTTAGCCAGTCAGTCAATCAGTCAGTCAGTGAGTGAGTCAGTCAGTGAGTCAATCAATCAGTCAGTGAGTCAGTCAGTCAGTCAGTCAGTGAGTCAGTCAGTGAGTCAGTCAGTGAGTCAGTGAGTCAGTGAGTCAGTCAGGGAGTCAGTCAGTAAGTCAGTCAGTGAGTCAGTCAGTGAGTCAGTCAGTCAGTCAGTCAGTCAGTGAGTCAGTCAGTGAGTCAGTGAGTCAGTGAGTCAGTCAGTCAGTCAGTCAGTCAGTGAGTCAGTCAGTTAGCCAGTCAGTCAATCAGTCAGTCAGTGAGTCAGTCAGTCAGTCAGTGAGTCAGTCAGTGAGTCAGTCAGTCAGTCAGTGAGTCAGTCAGTGAGTCAGTCAGTCAGTCAGTCAGTGAGTCAGTGAGTCAGTGAGTCAGTCAGTCAGTCAGTGAGTCAGTCAGTGAGTCAGTCAGTCAGTGAGTCAGTCAGTCAGTCAGTGAGTCAGTGAGCCAGTGAGTGAGTCAGTCAGTCAGTCAGTGAGTCAGTCATTCATTCATTCAGTCAGTCAGTCAGTCAGTCAGTGAGTCAGTCAGTGAGTCAGTCAGTGAGTCAGTCAGGCAGTCAGTGAGTCAGTCAGTGAATGAGTGTGTCAGTGAGTCAGTCAGTGAGTGAGTCAGTGAGTCAGTCAGTGAGTCAGTCAGTCAGTGAATCAGTGAGTCACTCAGTCAGTCAGTCAGTCTGTCAGTCGGTCAGTCAGTCATTCAGTGAGTCAGTCAATCAGTCAGTTAGTCAGTGAGTCAGTTAGTCAGTGAGTCAGTCAGTCAGTGAGTCAGTGAGTCAGTGAGTCAATCAGTCTGTCAGTCGGTCAGTCAGTCATTCAGTGAGTCAGTCAATCAGTCAGTGAGTCAGTGAGTCAGTGAGTCAGTGAGTCAGTCAGTTAGTCAGTGGGTCAGTTAGTCAGCCAGTCAGTCAGTCAGTGAGTCAGTCAGTGAGTCAGTCGGTGAGTCAGTCAGTGAGTCAGTGAGTCAGTCAGTCAGTCAGTCAGTCAGTGAGTCAGTCAGTTAGCCAGTCAGTCAATCAGTCAGTCAGTGAGTCAGTCAGTCAGTCAGTGAGTCAGTCAGTGAGTCAGTCAGTCAGTCAGTGAGTCAGTCAGTGAGTCAGTGAGTCAGTCAGTCAGTGAGTCAGTGAGTCAGTGAGTCAGTCAGTAAGTCAGTCAGTGAGTCAGTCAGTGAGTCAGTCAGTCAGTGAGTCAGTCAGTCAGTCAGTGAGTCAGTGAGCCAGTGAGTGAGTCAGTCAGTCAGTCAGTGAGTCAGTCATTCATTCATTCAGTCAGTCAGTCAGTCAGTCAGTGAGTCAGTCAGTGAGTCAGTCAGTGAGTCAGTCAGTGAGTCAGTCAGGCAGTCAGTGAGTCAGTCAGTGAATGAGTGTGTCAGTGAGTCAGTCAGTGAGTGAGTCAGTGAGTCAGTCAGTGAGTCAGTCAGTCAGTGAATCAGTGAGTCACTCAGTCAGTCAGTCAGTCTGTCAGTCGGTCAGTCAGTCATTCAGTGAGTCAGTCAATCAGTCAGTTAGTCAGTGAGTCAGTTAGTCAGTGAGTCAGTCAGTCAGTGAGTCAGTGAGTCAGTGAGTCAATCAGTCTGTCAGTCGGTCAGTCAGTCATTCAGTGAGTCAGTCAATCAGTCAGTGAGTCAGTGAGTCAGTGAGTCAGTGAGTCAGTCAGTTAGTCAGTGGGTCAGTTAGTCAGCCAGTCAGTCAGTCAGTGAGTCAGTCAGTGAGTCAGTCGGTGAGTCAGTCAGTGAGTCAGTGAGTCAGTGAGTCAGTCAGTCAGTCAGTCAGTCAGTGAGTCAGTCAGTTAGCCAGTCAGTCAATCAGTCAGTCAGTGAGTCAGTCAGTCAGTCAGTGAGTCAGTCAGTGAGTCAGTCAGTCAGTCAGTGAGTCAGTCAGTGAGTCAGTCAGTCAGTCAGTCAGTCAGTGAGTCAGTGAGTCAGTGAGTCAGTCAGTAAGTCAGTCAGTGAGTCAGTCAGTGAGTCAGTCAGTCAGTGAGTCAGTCAGTCAGTCAGTGAGTCAGTGAGCCAGTGAGTGAGTCAGTCAGTCAGTCAGTGAGTCAGTCATTCATTCATTCAGTCAGTCAGTCAGTCAGTCAGTGAGTCAGTCAGTGAGTCAGTCAGTGAGTGAGTCAGTGAGTCAGTCAGTGAGTCAGTCAGTCAGTGAATCAGTGAGTCACTCAGTCAGTCAGTCAGTCTGTCAGTCGGTCAGTCAGTCATTCAGTGAGTCAGTCAATCAGTCAGTTAGTCAGTGAGTCAGTCAGTCAGTGAGTCAGTGAGTCAGTGAGTCAATCAGTCTGTCAGTCGGTCAGTCAGTCATTCAGTGAGTCAGTCAATCAGTCAGTGAGTCAGTGAGTCAGTGAGTCAGTGAGTCAGTCAGTTAGTCAGTGGGTCAGTTAGTCAGCCAGTCAGTCAGTCAGTGAGTCAGTCAGTGAGTCAGTCGGTGAGTCCGTTGGTGAGTCAGTCAGTCAGCCAGTGAGTCAGTCAGTCAGTGAGTCAGTCAGTGAGTCTGTCGGTGAGTCAGTCAGCCAGTGAGTCAGTCAGTCAGTGAGTCAGTCAGTGAGTCCGTCGGTGAGTCAGTCAGCCAGTGAGTCAGTCAGTCAATCAGTGAGTGAGTCAGTCAGTCAGTCAGTGAGTCAATGAGTCAGTGAGTCAGTCAGTAAGTCAGTCAGTGAGTCAGTCAGTGAGTCAGTCAGTCAGTGAGTCAGTGAGCCAGTGAGTCAGTCAGTCAGTCAGTCAGTGAGTCAGTCATTCATTCATTCAGTCAGTCAGTCAGTGAGTCAGTCAGTGAGTCAGTCAGTGAGTCAGTCAGTCAGTCAGTGAGTCAGTCAGTGAATGAGTGTGTCAGTGAGTCAGTCAGTGAGTGAGTCAGTCAGTGAATCAGTGAGTCACTCAGTCAGTCAATCAGTCTGTCAGTCGGTCAGTCAGTCATTCAGTGAGTCAGTCAATCAGTCAGTTAGTCAGTGAGTCAGTGAGTCAGTGAGTCAGTCAGTTAGTCAGTGGGTCAGTTAGTCAGCCAGTCAGTCAGTCAGTGAGTCAGTCAGTCAGTCAGTCAGTCAGTCAGTCAGTGAGTCAGTCAGTGAGTCAGTCGGTGAGTCTGTCGGTGAGTCAGTCAGTCAGCCAGTGAGTCAGTCAGTCAGTGAGTCAGTCAGTGAGTCAGTCAGCCAGTGAGTCAGTCAGTCAATCAATCAGTGAGTGAGTCAGACAGTCAGTCAGTCAGTCAGTCAATCAGTCAGTTAGTCAGTCAGTGAGTCAGTGAGTGTTTCAGTCAGTCACTCACTCAGTCAGTGAGTCAGACAGTCAGTCAGTGAGTCAGCATGTTTGAGGGGATCAGTTTGAGCAAGTCAAGATGCATAATCCCTCCTCTTGATCCCATAATGAGTAGTGATTTGGGATGCAAGGTGATTTGATTCAGTCCGACTGTTTCCGTCATACACCAAACATTGGACAAACAGCAACAGTGCTAAGACGGTCAGCAAACGTGGCAACATTTTAGCACAGCATTATTTTAAAAAAGTGATTTTTGTGTACCTCAAGATTGAATACTTGGACCACTTTTATTGTTGTGCTTCAATACGACCATACGTTCAGACTGAGCTGTTATTTTGACCTATGACCTTTGTATAGTATGACCTGCTGGAACAGCGAAGGGGGGTCCTGAGTGACTGATACATGGCCTCTCCTTCACTCTCTCTCCTTCTGCGATGCAAATCTGTTTCAGATTGTGAGTCTGCGGGGCTTCTGAAACTCAGGAAGCTGAGCAGAAGTACCCGATATTGCTCTCGTTCATAAAAACAATGCTCCCTCTCTCTCTCTCTCTCTCTCTCTCTCTCTCTCTCTCTCTCTCTCTCTCTCTCTCTCTCACTCCCTCTCTCTCTCTCGCTCTCTCTCTCTCTCTCTCTCTCTCTCTTTCTCCCTCCCTCTCTCTCTCGCTCTACCTTTTTTGGGGGGTTTAAGATTGAAAGTGTAATCAGAGCAGGCCCCAGGCGTAGTAGACAGACCAGATAGCCGGAGGCTGCTGGAGAGAGTGTGTGAGACATGTCTCCGGTGAAGAGTGCACTCTGACAGGCAAGGCTAGAGCAGGTGAAACCAGAGAGAGGAGAGGTAAATCAGCTCTTCCTCCTCGCTGTCTCTCTCTCTCATTCAATTCAAATTCATTTTAAGGGGCTTTATTGTTAACATTGCCAAAGCAAGTGAAGTAGATAATAAACAAAAGTGAAATAAACAATAAAAAATTAACAGTAAACATTACACTTACAAAAGTTACAAAAGAATAAAGACATTTCAAATGTCATATTATGTCTATATACAGTGTTGTAATGATGTGCAAGTAGTTAAAGTAAAAAAGGGAAAATAAATAAACATAATTATAGGTTGTATTTACAATCTCTATCTTTCTCTTTCTCCCTCTCTCTGTCTCTCCGCTTCTCTGTCTATCTCTCTCTGTCTCTCTCCTTCTCTGTCTATCCTTTGCTGTCTCTCTCCTTCTCTGTCTATCTCTCTCTGTCTCTCTCCTTCTCTGTCTATCTCTCTCTGTCTCTCTCCTTCTCTGTCTATCTCTCTCTGTCTCTCCGCTTCTCTGTCTATCCTTTGCTGTCTCTCTCCTTCTCTGTCTATCTCTCTCTGTCTCTCTCCTTCTCTGTCTATCTCTCTCTGTCTCTCTCCTTCTCTGTCTATCGCTCGCTGTCTCTCTCTTTCTCTCTTGCACTCTATCTTCCTGCTCTCCATCCCCCATTGTTTGTAGGAGCTAGAACACAGAGAGAGAGACGCACACACAGAATGCAAAATAAAACTCTGCTCGATCTAGACACAATACCTCAGTACAACATAGACAGGAATCCCAACACACAATAGCTCCCATCAGTAAGATAACAGCAGGTCAGAGACAGTATAAAGAGTGACTATATCATTATGATAACAATGCAACCACTGTCTATATACAGTATGGCTGTCTGGTGTGCTGGTCATGTACTGTTAAAACAATGCATAGAGAAAAACAACAGTACTGTTGTTTGATAGTAGAGAGATAATTATAACCTCTAAATGTCTGTCTTGTGTGCATGAAGGATTTGTTTTCTTAGCAGTTGTTGAGGCAATATTTGTTATTAAGTTGGTTGGCTGTAACTCCAGTAGGGGAATCCCCTGTTTTGATTGCATTTTAACAGTATGTTGCCACAACACTGCATGAGAGCTTGTTATTCATGTTGGACAATATATGTTTTTCCAGAAACAAAAAAATAATATGATTATGCTTGGCAGTATGGTAAGTATGGTATGATTATACTTGGCAGTATGGTAAGTATGGTATGATTATACTTGGCAGTATGGTAAGTATGGTATGATTATGCTTGGCAGTATGGTAAGTATGGTATGATTATACTTGGCAGTATGGTAAGTATGGTATGATTATACTTGGCAGTATGGTAAGTATGGTAGGATCATGCTCATATCAAATAAAATTATCCAGAAAAATATCCTTTGTCACGCAATGCAACTGCCCCAGGCCAGTCAAGTTGATTTAAACGTAATTACAATACGGTACATATTTGTGGAAATTGAATACGTGTGAGATATATTTTTCAGGATATTTAATGAACCGGGAGGAAATAACTGCCATTTTCCTAATTTTATAGGAAAGCAATTACAAATGTCATATCACTAGTGCGTAAGCTTACCTGGAACTATATTGCAACAAAAAATATGTTGACATCATTTCAGTTCATCCATGTCATTGGCCAGGAGATATATAAGGAAATCAAACAATACATTCCCTCATCATCTTTGCCCATAGCTTCTCATCCACAGGAGCACAAGCAGCCTGGCTAGGGGGAAACCACAAACACAGGTTTAAAGCTACCTCACAAAGCCCTATTGTCCCACCAACACTGTTGCCTCTGCCTGAAGCAGGACTATTCTCACTGTTCCCACAACCCTTTATCTCAGGTGGCTTTATTCAAAGACACATCGTCACCCAAGTATGTCAGGACCGTGTCACCGTCAGTACACACACTTCATAAAGTCAACGTAAACTGAGACTGTGTTGTGTGTGAAACTATTTCACACTGTCTTTCTGGCCCATAGAGACTTCTTCAGAAAGGTTGTACATTGACACGCCTTGTCCCTTTAAAAAAAAAGAAAATCCCCTCTCATTCTAAAACATGCCTGGGCCCTGCAGCCTGGTGCATTTTTGACTGCCGTGGGAACCTGAAAAGCTATGTGAATATCTTTCTCACCTCTGGGCCGACGTGGAGGAAATGGACGAGCGGGGAAAATAGTCTGAAATTCTCACAGGAGATCATCCATCATAAGAGAGGGTAACTGGCTGGATGTGGACAGGCTTTATTATCATCATACGGGGGGTTATAAATCTCTCCAAGGCGAGAACAAGTGTCAATCATGGCCATCGGCCCGAGAAGCCTCTAATCTTCTGCAGTCCTCACAGGTTGTCATAAAAGACTAACAAGGTTTAATGACTTCCAAGCAGCCTTCATAATGTCTTACATTGTGGCTTACATAGCTAATAGTGGAAAGTAGTGTTTGTTGATAATCATTGAAAGATACAGATGTAGGATCCTAATTTGAGACAGTTTGCTACAGCAGGAAAATATTCCGGCAGCAACAGGAAATGTGAATTATTATGTGGATTATAATGGACATTTTTGTAGGGGTTGATACATAAGGGAAAATCAAATCTGAAACATCAAAATGTAAATGACACACATCAGAAGTCTTCTGAAACCACAAATAACTAAAGTTTTACATTTCCTACATTGCAGGAAAGTTATCCTGCAACAGGGTGATCAAATTACGATCCAACATCTGTAGTACTACATACTGTACTTATTTTTGGAAGACTTTACTTTAGATAAACTCTTGGAAAGTAGTATCACGTCGTTATTGCTGACATATTTACATTTACATTTAAGTCATTTAGCAGACGCTCTTATCCAGAGCGACTTACATACAGCATCAACTCATTGTTGTTTTCTGGTCTCTATGTGAGCTGCCCGGGATGTAAACCATTTTAACACAAGTTGACACACCTAGTGTAATGTGTGTATGTGAAAGCAAGCAAACAGATTAAATTAATACCTGCCTCCAGGACATTCAATTCTACATTTCCTCAGAGATAATCCTATCAATTTATGATTATGTATCACAGTTCATGTATTTGGTGAGATGTGTGTCTTGTCTTTCGGAGTATCCCATTTTCACACCGCTGAACAAAGAAACAATGGCTGGCAAGGACAGTTTATTTAGCTCAGTGGAAAAGTAGGGTGAACAAATTGATTGTATAATTAGAATTACATATAATTAGAATTACATGTATAATTACATAGGATAACATAACATACAGATAAATGACCAAATAAATGTGATAAAATAATGTTGTTGATATTTTGGAAAAGCAAACAAAACGTCCAATCTACTTAATACAGATAATAATTATTTTGCATAATTCGCCATAATTAAGTTTTCATAATATATTATATAAAAAGTTGTCCTGTTAGCCACAGAAGCAGTTATGGCAGGTTTTGTGAAATATTCATATATCGTATAAATACAATTCCATCGTTTTATAATTTTTTGCATTTAGCCTCGATCTTGTTTTTACTGTACGTGTAAAGTCATTTGCGACACTCATATCAGAAAGCTGTTGTAAGTGGCAGGGGCGGCCTTGCTCACAGGTTACAAATTCCTCCAGAGAAATTGTCTCTATCTGAGGTTTATGGCCTGAAACATCTGTTGTAATTTCTGTCAAATTGAAATGTTATTACCTGGTCATTAAAGCCGTGGCAATGACAAAACCAGATGGCCTCCGCTGCTCTTACAACTGCTGCGTTTTTATGGTGTTGGTGAAAATTGAACCAAAGGGAGCGCTCCGCATTGTAAAATTAAGGCAATCATTCCCACATTCCCCAGACAAGGGAAGCAGTATCGAGGTTTGGCAGCGTAGGGCTGCAGGGTGGTGAGGGCGCTCTGCTCCGGTGTTAGAGGTGGGAGTTGACTGGGTAACACACATCCAGAACCACCCTGAGAGAAAGTAGTCCCGCTTACTGGAAGGGAGGTGGGGAGGGAGGGATGAAGGAAGGGAGGTGGGGGGAGGTGGGGAGGGAGGGAGGGAGGGAGGGAGGGAGGGAGGGAGGGAGGGAGGGAGGGAGGGAGGGAGGCTGGGCGGGATGGAGGGAGGGAGGCGGGGAGGTGGGGGGGAGGGATGGAGGGAGGGAGGTGGGGAGGGATGTAGGGAGGGAGGGTGGGAGGCGGGAGGTGGGGAGGGATGGATGGAGGGAGGTGGGGAGGGATGGGTCGATCAACTGTTGGGAGAGGAGGAGGAGGAGGAGGAGGAGGAGGAGGAGGAGGAGGAGGAGGAGGAGGAGGAGGACGGGGGGACTGCTTGTCACTTGTGTGTTTATTAGGGAACATTGAGGCAAGAAGAGAGAGGAAAGGATGGTTGTAGGAGGAGAGAGATTTGGTGTAAAGAAAGAGAGAGAGGAGAGCGAGGTAGAGGGTTTGGAGGGTGAGGGGTGTGATGGGGCAGTGGGTTGAGAGCGGTAGGCCGGGCAACACAGATGTGGTAGTTATTAAACGACAGCTTCCACACACTGTAAATGCCCTGTGAGGGGTGTGATGGGGTGGTAGTTATTAAACGACAGCTTCCACACTGTAAACGCCCTGTGAGGGGTGTGATCGGGTGGTAGTTATTAAACGACAGCTTCCACACTGTAAACGCCCTGTGAGGGGTGTGATGGGGTGGTAGTTATTAAACGACAGCTTCCACACTGTGTAAATGCCCTGTGAGGGGTGTGATGGGGTGGTAGTTATTAAACGACAGCTTCCACACACTGTAAATGCCCTGTGACGGGTGTGATGGGGTGGTAGTTATTAAACGACAGCTTCCATACTGTAAACGCCCTGTGAGGGGTGTGATCGGGTGGTAGTTATTAAACGACAGCTTCCACACTGTAAATGCCCTGTGAGGGGTGTGATGGGGTGGTAGTTATTAAACGACAGCTTCCACACTGTGTAAACGCCCTGTGAGGGGTGTGATGGGGTGGTAGTTATTAAACGACAGCTTCCACACTGTGTAAACGCCCTGTGAGGGGTGTGATGGGGTGGTAGTTATTAAACGACAGCTTCCACACTGTGTAAACGCCCTGTGAGGGGTGTGATGGGGTGGTAGTTATTAAACGACAGCTTCCACACTGTGTAAACGCCCTGTGAGGGGTGTGATGGGGTGGTAGTTATTAAACGACAGCTTCCACACTGTAAATGCCCTGTGAGGGGTGTGATGGGGTGGTAGTTATTAAACGACAGCTTCCACACTGTGTAAACGCCCTGTGAGGGGTGTGATGGGGTGGTAGTTATTAAACGACAGCTTCCACACTGTGTAAATGCCCTGTGAGGGGTGTGATGGGGTGGTAGTTATTAAACGACAGCTTCCACACTGTAAATGCCCTGTGAGGGGTGTGATGGGGTGGTAGTTATTAAACGACAGCTTCCACACTGTGTAAACGCCCTGTGAGGGGTGTGATGGGGTGGTAGTTATTAAACGACAGCTTCCACACTGTGTAAATGCCCTGTGAGGGGTGTGATGGGGTGGTAGTTATTAAACGACAGCTTCCACACTGTAAATGCCCTGTGAGGGGTGTGATGGGGTGGTAGTTATTAAACGACAGCTTCCACACTGTGTAAACGCCCTGTGAGGGGTGCTAGTCCATCTGTTTTTCCCTGTTAATATTCTCCTCTCCCCCTATCCTCCTGGAATTTTCAGCATGCACCTTAGAAAAACGTTTTGAGGCTCAATTTATTGTTAACACACATTTTACTTTATGTAGCAAAGTATTTGAATAGGTTTTCTGAGGGAGTAAGGACATGATCAGGGCCATTAAGCCGTGTGACATTGCAACAGCGAGCCACCCGAGCTCTTCAGAGGAGGAAGAGACAATGGTCGCTTTTATTTCCCTGCCGACATTCCTAACAAAGAATGGAACTTGCAAATGAATCAGAAGCAGACAAAGTCCATGTCTGGGTCACAGTACATCCCAGAGTCCTAGGTAACGCTATGGGACTTTTCCATATCCCCGCCCCAACCACTTCTCTCTGCTCTGTCCTCTGTGTTGGTTTGAGTTCCACAGCAAGTGAGAGAGTATTAATATAGGAAACTCACATATTTGTCGGAGGGCTATCGAAATTCATCACGAACGCATCAAAAGCAATGCTGAATTGGGAGAATGTACACATGGTTATACTCTAACTGGAGGTAATTAAGTCCTATATTCCTTGTTTTGTGTCTATACATGGGAATTAGCATGTATGAGAAACTCTTGCCTGCGTTCCCTCCTGCTGAATAACTTCGTCGTTCTCGAGGTGTCAAAATGGTGTCAGAGGGAGCTTCCTGTTTCCTCTTTTGCCAGGCCTGCAGTTCGCAGGTTCCCAGCGACAAACTTCCTCATATTACAGGATATACATCCAGACTGGTGAGGACTCGACTCCGACACGACTCCTAGACAACCGCCTGCCTTTGTGCCCCAGTTCTGGCATGGTTTAAGGTTCTGTCTTTTGTGCCTGGACATGTGATATAAAATATATACTTATTAAATGGGTTCGGAGAATCTGCAATCTGATTAGCTGAAATAGGGATCCAGGACATTGACAATTCCCTGTTAATCGCACTACATATGGAAGTAGAGCCAGCTATCAAAATGTACCTTGTCCCCAAGCTCGAATTACAGAGAGAGAGCCAGCTGGTGGGCAAGATTACATCAAAATATCAATAAGCCAACTCTGAGCCCTGACCAAAACAAAAAACATGGCGGACAATTTCTCTCGCCTCTCCATCACCAGTAGTAACCACAACCTTCAATGAATGTTTGCCTAACTTTATATTGTCCAGTACAACACAAAGCAAATTGAAACATGGTGGCAGCAGTGGGTTTAATTTTCTAATGCTTATGTCTATGATATAGCCTAATATATACTGTAAAACGTAAAATAAACACTGTCTCAAATAGCCGTCTGTCCCTTTTAATAGCCGGGCATCGGCACACATTTCAGCAAATAAACGCCTGTTTGAAATAAACGCCGGGACAAAATAAATTGTTTACGAGGTTACCATGAACACAGCTCTGATATTCCCATGGTCATGTGCATAAAAAATAAAATAATAATTCTGTCTTTATTGCCATGGTGCCACAAAAATGATAACACGTCAAATTCAAGCTAGCAGTGATCAGATTCACAGAGCAAAATTTGGGCGAGGCAGCAGCCTGGCATTTTGGAATTGATCCAAAACGAGTGAGATAAGTGAAAAAGTAAAACGTTGTCTGAGGTGGATCAGAAGAGGGCGACACTGCAAGGTGGAGTGGGGGAGTAAGGAAGGAAGTAGACGTCTGGCTCAGAAAGAAGCTTGTCTCACAAGCAGTCACTTAGTGCCCCCGGCTGTTAGGGGGCACACTAACCAATGTTTTAATATATATTAGTATTGAGAGTAAGAACAGTAAAATACACCAGGTGCCATTTCAAAATTTGGTTCGGCATTATCAGTTGTTCTCTTGTTATGTCAGTTACCGACAGCCACTAAATTAGCCAGATCATTTAGTCTAGACTTGTAGTAATCATGGTCGAATACCAACCGGCTCGACCTCCAGGGGGCCCACATTGATTTTGTTAGTAATTCTCACTCAGATATCATATTAACATTGCATAATTCATGGTAAAATGTATAGAATTGCAGGAAATTTGCTTTAAAACGACAAAAATGTCTCTCCGCCCCATGGCAAAATGATTATTGAGTTGTAGTAAATGTGCTTTAAAATTGCAACATTTTCTCTACGCCCCATGGCAAAATGTGCAGAATTGCAGGAAATTAACTTAAAACTACTTTTTTTCTCTCCGCTGTCAAGAGGGTACCACTAAAATGTTTTGCCGCAAGGTGGGGGGCCCTCACACACATCAAGTAGAGCCCTGATTGAAGCAAATCAATGACCAGGCTATTGATTGAATTTTTACATGATACAATATTGGTTGAGACATATTTAGTTGAGACTTTCCATATGCAAATGTTTACATTCAGTCAATATGTTTTTCTTTTCTTTAACACTTGATGTAATAAGGAAACATTTGGAAGGTATGTTCTTCAAGAATCAATGGCTGTATAAATCAAGAAATATATGTCCCAATTCATCTCGGATTGCCCATTTAACCACAGTCAAGCTATAACCAGCTATGATATTTTGTTTACAGTGCATACCAAAGCTAATTGACAGTGGGGATAGTGTATTTGTGTCATTTCAAATAAGACAAATTTAGTTAGGGTTTATTAATAAACCATTAGCAAATAACATTAATAGTGTAAAGCATTATTTATTGTTTGACCATTTATTTTTAAACATTAGGGTATATAAAAACATCTATTTTTTATGTGTTATATTGCCTTACAAGTACATTGTTATATGCAGTTGCAGAGCTTTATTAAACTGCAACGGTCACACTTTGAATGAAATATATCTTCAAAAGGCCTAATGAAGCCTTCATTAAGCCTTCATAAGGCCTTTATAAGGTAGCAAATCATTTGTTAATTAACATACACAGGATGATATGATGGGTAGGCCTAGTGCGTTGCAAATTGTGGCGTAACTCTTTTTCAACCCTATAATGACATTAGCAAATTATTCTTGAAGCATTTAGGTAGGCCTTATAATGGGTTTATGAAGGCTTAATTAAGCCTTTAATATGCTTTATATTAAAGTGTGACTGTACTTCACATTTCTTTAGGAAGGTAAATAAGGTTATATTCTATAAGGTGCTATGAAAGACACTTTATAAGGCAATAAAGTATTAAAGTGCTTCAAGTTGTTATTTTAATGAATGGACATGTATAAACCAATTATTGTGAACACACACTATAGTGGGTATACGTATAGGCCTAAGAGATATCAAAATATACACACATTTAGGACCTTTAGAAACCAGTCAATACCCTAGGGTCATTAGAATAAATGATTAATCCACACATAATGTCAACACCATAACAGACTTCCAGAGAAGCCCTAAACGTGTGAGATTCTCGTCGTCTTTGTGTAAACAACGGTCGAGAGAGGCATTCTTTACCAAACAAAGATACAAAGGTGAGATAAAGCGATAGAGGAAGAGCTCAACTCCGCCTGAGCTATTTTGTTAAATGAAGAATATAGAGAGCCAATTGAAAGCAACTCCTGCGTAATGGCACAAGCACAGGCGCGCGCGGGATCACACACACACACACACACACACACACACTGTACAGCACTCGGCTCGCGGGTATTGAGAAAACCCTCAGGAGGAGGAACCAACATTTTTTCATTTACCCTTATCATCACTTCCTTACCAGCGCCAAAGCATACACGCGCTCCTGAAGGTGTATGAAACACTTATCGACAAACGGGTTCAATGTTTCGGATGAAAACGCAGCCTTAGATTCGCTGGAAAGCTGTCATTTCGGTTTATTAGACCGTAGTAGACGAACGATTCAAGAAATCCAAACTAAGTGCGCACACATTTCTAAAATCTGCAGTCATCATCACTTTGAAGAATAATAAATAGCCATCCACAGTGAGTAAAGACGTATCCTGCGTTGAACCTTCCAGTTTCATCTGTAGAAACGTTTTGCTATAGAGATTTGAACACGCTACGCCATATGGAGAGAGAACAGTGTTGAACAACTACCGGATTTTTTTTCGACCTAAATCATGGTAAGTGGATTCATATGAGTATGAATATCATATTGCTTTTCAAAAGTATTATTGCCTGTTCAGAAAAATGAATAGCCTGTGTTCATTCTGTGTGCAGTAATCGATTTTTTGAGCACTTGAATTATCTTTATAGGTTATAGGGTACAATTCTACAGAAAAAGTTTAACCAAAGTTTAATTCGGCCTGTATTGTTTTTCAAACAATAGTTTACCAGAGCGGGGCAATACATATAAAAATGATGATACTCATAATTTTGGTTGGTTTTGGGCCTAAACCAACTCATCGGCTCTGTTAAACATCTCCTAGCCGTTTCAACTGACCGACTATGTAGGCCACTTCAGTTCCCACAAAACTTCATTTTGAACATTAATGGTAAAATTGCATAGTATTTATAGGATCTTTCTTTAGTAAATATCACCAATACCCATTTGACTTCATCATTCAGGCTAGCCTACTGCCTACTCACTTGAAAACTAAATTCACAGCATATAAATGTGGCTACAGTATATGGGACAGTGACTGATGTTTCTTATCAGAAGTGTCCTTCCTCCATGTATTTACATTTTTTTAAATTATTATTAGAAGTTTGCATTGCAGTAAAATACTATGCATATAATGAAGGAGCCTGTCAGACAAAGACATTTCAATTCTATTTCCAATCAGAATGTACAGTACAGTAAGCTAGTTTCCTCATTTGGAAACTTTTTGAAATACATTGCACTGCAGGTTAAAGCTCACACAACACCTACTTGACAGTATAGCTCATAGAGTAGACCTAGACCTATATTTGTTATGTCTATCATTTCAACAACATTATGAGAATTTAAATTAGGTCTGATCAATATAATCATATTATTCTCGTTGTATATTATAGGCTAGAGCAGGGATGGGCAAATTTGATGGCCACAAAAATTCGGAACTATAAAAATAAATAAATAAAGAGAGTCACACACTCCATATATAAACTCCCAGTAATTTATTGGGTTAATCACCAACGTTTCGGCATCACTGTGCCTTCTTCAGAAAATCGGAACTCATCACGAGGGGCCGCAGCGGCTCGCGGGTCTGTGTACCCACATCCATACCCACACATGCAGTCTGAGCCCTAGCCTTTTAGCTAAGCAAGTTTGCTGCAATTCTCCATGTTGTGCCATGGGTCTGAGAGAAGATTTAGCCATTTTCTATCTCATTTTATGCAATTCTACTCATTTTGAAAAGGGTGGAGAGAAAAATTAGCAGTTTTACATCTAATTCCTTGCAATTCTATACATTTTGCCATGTGGTGGAGAGAAATGGTTGCAGTCTTTTAATATGATATCTGGGTGCGAGTGACTAACAAAATCAATGGGGGCCCCTGGCGGTAATTTAACCATGATTACTACAAGTTTAGATAGCAGGCTAAACTAATTTACCAATCACAAAATGGTTATCTGACATGGCTTCGAGTGACTGTCACTGACTGACATAAGAAGAGAAAAACTGATGAAATTGCACCTTGTGTGTTCCACTATTCTAACACTCAACAGTAAGTTGAGACCCCGATTGAGTAAAATCTATTTTTTTAACAACATAACCTTTTTACTCCATGGTAGCGTTACAGTCCAAGGAACCTGACTTGGTGTGAGTTGTCCATCTACTGATTTGTAAATATACGTTTTTCCATAAGTTTTATTTACGCCAAATCACTTAGTTTGTGCGTGTGTGTGTGTGTGTGTGTGTGTGTGTGTGTGTGTGTGTGTGTGTGTGTGTGTGTGTGTGTGTGTGTGTGTGTGTGTGTGTGTGTGTGTGTGTGTGTGTGTGTGTGTGTGTGGTGGAGTAAATTGTCTGTCTCTATACTAAGGGTAGTGTTGGGGGAGTATACCATTCGGTCCTACTTCTTTAAAGCTCTTTATTTTTCTTGGTGGCAGTTGAATCCTTTCAACACTTGTGCTTGGCCTAAGTACTGAAGAATACAGCTAATCACAGAGGCCTTTTTCTTGCCAGGAAACTAATTAAGTAATTTAAGGGAACCACACTAAGGATTTTTCCAAAGACAGGTATTCATATTTCTCAAGGACCCCTTCATAGCTCCGATCTAAAATGGCCCTCTGTGTTTTGGTAGCCATTCCAATCACCTTTAAACACTCGTAGATCACGGCAGCTTCGTTCAGAAGCGTTCAGTCTGGATCTCGGCTTCTTGCTCGGAGCACAAAAAATAACAAAAGCATTATTTTGTGTCTGAGAAATGCAGACAAGAGTTCCATTGACATTTTGCTCCACACCTAATACTGCATGTAAGAAACGTTCAGTCATCACTTGCACATGGATATTCATTTACTTGAAATGTTGAGGTGATCAAATATTACAATACATACATTTCCATAAGACTTATAGGAAAGCTATTAAAATAATGATACATTTATCGATCATATATTTATTGACCTTTATATCTTTAATTCATATATTAACATTTAAGATTGAGATCACTTTATTGGTCGATCGCACACACAGTCCAACCAAAAATACCCAACCCCTCTGAAAGACACACACAGTCCAACCAAAATATGAATTTTGCTTTTAACCCAACCCCTCTGAAAGACACACATAGAGGTTTTTGGAGAGGTGCGGGGGGCTGCCACACTGGGCAGCTGTTGTGGGGGGTTATAAGTGCCTTGCTCAAGGGCACAACAGTATCTAGGATTTGATACCAGCAACTCTTAGGTTTCCAGCTCATTTACCAACAGGTTTTTCACGTCGGACCCGGGCTCCGACCTGGCAATCCTCCAGATTCTGGCTTGCCTCTCTAACAGCTAGGCTACCGGCCGACTGTGATAGTACAGTACTTAACGTATTCAGTTAACTGAAGATAGTATCATTCAGTTATATTGGCTGAAAGTGTACTCAATTCTGCCCTCCTTCCTATAGGCCTACAGGCATGTGGTCCAGACCCAGGAACAGTATTCATTTCATATCTATCAAATATCATTGTTTTGAGCAAATCCATCTCTGTTTGTGTTTATTTTCCATGAAACTGCATTGGCAGCTAGATTACAACCCACCATTTTGTATTTCAGAAAACAACCAAGTATTCATCTAATGAAATAGGACTCATATTAACTCTTTTTCCCAATTGTATCCAAATATTCTCTATCCAAGTCAATTATCTGAAATATACTTGTGGAGCAAACACTGCATCAACCACAGAGTTTTGTTATCGAAGCAAAAGACTGAATATAAATCATCAGAAACCTGATCCCTATCTGAATTTCTACCCCCACAAATAACATTTGGGGAATGAAAAAAAAGTGGACCACAAACCGAAGGCAGTTTGTGCTGGGGGGTTTGATTTAACACGGTGTTTCGTATCTTAATAACATTAGGCCCCATTTTTAGAACAGCCTTCTGCTTCGCGGAACCCTCTCCCTTCATGGTTCCTATTACTTGAGTCTAATAAATCGTGAATAAGCAGGAGCCTAAAGTCCTGGATCGAGGAGAATTCCCCATCCTGTACCGTGAGGCACCCCCTCTTAAGAAAACACAAATTAAATCCAAACTCCTCTACAGCCAAAGGTTCGTGGAATGATAAATATTTTCATAGGAAGCTCTGCTCTTCCTGACTTTATCTTAGCGATGGATCCACTCATGATAAATGCAATGGATCCACTCCTGAAAATATAATGGATCCACTCCTGATGAATGCAAAGAAACCACTACGGATAAATATAATAGATCCACTCCTGATAAATGCAATGGATCCACTCTTGATAAATGCAATGGATCCACTCCTGATAAATATAATGGATCCACTCCTGATAAATATAATGGATCCACTCCTGATAAATATAATGGATCCACTCCTGATAAATATAATTGATCCACTGCTGATAAATATAATGGATCCACTGCTGATAAATATAATGGATCCACTCCTGATAAATATAATGGATCCACTCCTGATAAATATAATGGATCCACTGCTGATGAATATAATGGATCCACTCCTGATAAAAATAATGGATCCACTGCTGATAAATATAATGGATCCACTCCTGATAAATATAATTGATCCACTGCTGATAAATATAATGGATCCACTGCTGATAAATATAATGGATCCACTCCTGATAAATATAATTGATCCACTCCTGATAAATATAATTGATCCACTGCTGATAAATATAATGGATCCACTCCTGATAAATATAATGGATCCACTCCTGATAAATATAATGGATCCACTCCTGATAAATATAATGGATCCACTCCTGGTAAATATAATGGATCCACTGCTGATAAATATAAAAGTTTGTGACTGTCTAAAGATATCTTGAATAAGTCACAATAATGTGTTTTGAAAGGGACTTGTGAACTGCAATGCAACAGATTTTGTACTTATCTAATATGCCGCGTTATTTTCAGATTCAATCAAATGATAATTGAATTTAGGGTAGAATCACTTGTTTGGGTTGGTAACCCGCAACCCAGATGTCTTAACAGTGTATTAAGTAGTCCATCATGGTTTTATGTTCTATTTACTGTGAACAGCTAATGGCCACGAAAGCAGATATGTTTAGGTCACATTCAATTGTCAATTTATTAGTGATTTTTTAAAATTATTATAAAACACGAGACTGGTTTAATGTCACTCAGTCAAAGAATTTAAATTAACTGGACTGAACTGTGTGTAAACATTCCACCAGCATAACGCCTCTGGATTTCAGCCTTCGGTCCATAGGCTGCAACCAATGAAGTCAGACCACAGTTTCCGTCTGCTGGGACAATTGTTTAAGATTTCACAATTAAAACAAGAATAGCTTAAAATATATATATATGTTTTTGTTTCTTGGGATTTAAATATAACTATTTCAATCTTAATGAGCAAATAAAATAAAAACGTATAAAACAAACTAAGTGTTCTCCTTTAAAATACCTCTCAGAATCTAACTTCACTCTTTTGATTTAAAACCTTAGTAACACTTTACTTAAAGCAATTATAACACCCGATGATGCATTTATAATGTGTTATAAAACTTATCATAAGCATTTACGATCCCCTTATAATGAGTTACTATAATCTCATAGTTATCAAAACATCATACCTCTCTGTCTCACTGTCTCTCTGCAGCCACCCTTTACCCAATAAACCCTACAATTATCCTTTCATTTAGGCTTTAGAGAGAGAGGTGAACACAATACAGCTAGACTGTAATCTGTGATTGCCAAGAGAAATGGGTCTATTGTGTGGGATGAATATAGGGAGTGTGAGGAGGGGAACACTGAGTGAATATGGGGAGTGTAAGGAGGGGAACACTGAGTGAATGTGGGGAGTGTGAGGAGGGGAACACTAAGTGAATATGGGGAGTGTAAGGAGGGGAACACTGAGTGAATATGGGGAGTGTAAGGAGGGGAACACTGAGTGAATATGGGGAGTGTGAGGAGGGGAACACTGAGTGAATATGGGGAGTGTAAGGAGGGGAACACTGAGTGAATATGGGGAGTGTAAGGAGGGGAACACTGAGTGAATGTGGGGAGTGTGAGGAGGGGAACACTGAGTGAATATGGGGAGTGTAAGGAGGGGAACACTGAGTGAATATGGGGAGTGTAAGGAGGGGAACACTGAGTGAATGTGGGGAGTGTAAGGAGGGGAACACTGAGTGAATGTGGGGAGTGTAAGGAGGGGAACACTGAGTGAATATGGGGAGTGTGAGGAGGGGAACACTGAGTGAATGTGGGGAGTGTGAGGAGGGGAACACTGAGTGAATGTGGTGAGTGTAAGGAGGGGAACACTGAGTGAATATGGGGAGTGTAAGGAGGGGAACACTGAGTGAATATGGGGAGTGTAAGGAGGGGAACACTGAGTGAATATGGGGAGTGTAAGGAGGGGAACACTGAGTGAATGTGGGGAGTGTAAGGAGGGGAACACTGAGTGAATATGGGGAGTGTAAGGAGGGGAACACTGAGTGAATATGGGGAGTGTAAGGAGGGGAACACTGAGTGAATATGGGGAGTGTGAGGAGGGGAACACTGAGTGAATGTGTGGAGTGTAAGGAGGGGAACACTGAGTGAATGTGGGGAGTGTAAGGAGGGGACACTGAGTGAATATGGGG